>NC_092756.1:31996554-32031554 GCF_047496795.1 Chiloscyllium punctatum
AATACCCATAAAGAGGGAGAGTCCACTACTGCTACTGGCAGGGCATTCCATGATCTTACGACTCGCTGAGTGAAGAACCTACCCCTAACATCAGTCCTATATCTACCCCCCCTTAATTTAAAGCTATGCCCCCTTGTAATAGCTGACTCCATACGCGGAAAAAGGTTCTCACTGTCAACCCTATCTAACCCCCTAATCATCTTGTACACAGGGAGAGAGAGAGGGACAGGGAGAGGGAGAGACGGGCAGGGAGAGAGAGGGACAGGGAGAGAGAGAGGGACACAGAGAGAGAGTGGGACAGGGAGAGAGAGAGGGACAGGGAGAGACAGAGAGGGACAGGGAGAGAGAGAGGGACATGGAGAGAGTGAGGGACTGGGAGAGAGAGAGAGAGGGACAGAGAGAGAGAGAGAGAAGGACAGGGAGAGAGAGGGACAGGGAGAGAGAGTGGGACAGGGAGAGAGTGATGGACAGCGAGAGAGAGAGAGGGGTACAGGGAGAGAGAGAGAGAGGGACAGGGAGAGAGAGAGAGGGACTTTTAGAGAGAGAGAGGGACAGGGAAAGAGAGAAAGAGGGACAGAGAGAGAGACAGGGACAGGGAGAGAGAGAGTGAGGGACAGGGAGAGACAGTGGGAGGGACACAGAGAGAGAGGGACTTTGAGAGAGAGAGAGGGACAGGGAGTGAGAGAGGGACAGGGAGAGAGAGAGACGGACAGGGAGAGAGAGGGACAGAGAGAGAGAGAGGGACAGAGAGAGAGAGGGACAGGGAGAGTGAGGGACAGAGAGAGATGGACAGGGAGAGAGAGAGAGGGACAGGGAGAGAGAGAGAGGGACAGGGAGTGAGAGAGGGACAGGGAGAGAGAGAGAGAGAGGGACAGGGAGAGAGAGAGGGACAGGGAGAGAGAGAGGGACAGAGAGAGAGAGGGACAGGGAGAGAGAGAGTGAGGGACAGGGAGAGAGAGTGGGAGGGACACAGAGAGAGAGGGACTTTGAGAGAGAGAGAGGGACAGGGAGAGAGAGAGAGGGACAGGGAGTGAGAGAGGGACAGGGAGAGAGAGAGAGAGGGACAGGGAGAGAGAGAGGGACAGGGAGAGGGAGAGACGGGCAGGGAGAGAGAGGGACAGGGAGAGAGAGAGGGACACAGAGAGAGAGTGGGACAGGGAGAGAGAGAGGGACAGGGAGAGACAGAGAGGGACAGGGAGAGAGAGAGGGACATGGAGAGAGTGAGGGACTGGGAGAGAGAGAGAGAGGGACAGAGAGAGAGAGAGAGAAGGACAGGGAGAGAGAGGGACAGGGAGAGAGAGTGGGACAGGGAGAGAGTGATGGACAGCGAGAGAGAGAGAGGGGTACAGGGAGAGAGAGAGAGAGGGACAGGGAGAGAGAGAGAGGGACTTTTAGAGAGAGAGAGGGACAGGGAAAGAGAGAAAGAGGGACAGAGAGAGAGACAGGGGGACAGGGAGAGTGAGAGGGACAGGGAGAGAGATTGAGGAACAGGGAGAGGGAGAGAGGGACAGAGAGAGAGAGGGAGAGGGAGAGAGAGAGGGGGACAGAAAGAGCGAGAGGGACAGGGAGAGAGTGAGGGACAGGGAGAGAGAGAGGGACAGAGAGAGATTGAGGGACAGGGAGAGAGAGAGAGAGGGACAGGGAGAGAGTTTGAGGAACAGGGAGAGAGAGAAATACAGAGAGAGAGAGGGACAGGGAGAGAGAGGGACAGGGAGAGAGTGAGGGACTGGGAGAGAGATGAGGGGGGAAAGAGAGAGAGTGGGACAGGGAGAGTGAGGGACAGGGAGAGAGAGAGAGAGGGACAGGGAGAGAGATTGAGGAACAGGGTGAGAGAGAGGGACAGGGAGAGAGAGGGACAGGGAGAGAGAGAGGGACAGGGAGAGAGAGAGAGGGACAGGGAGAGAGAGGGACAGGGAGAGAGAGAGGGACAGGGAGAGAGAGAGAGAGAGGGACAGAGAGAGAGAGTGGGACAGGGAGAGAGAGGGACAGGGAGAGAGAGAGAGATAGGGACAGGGAGAGAGATTGAGGAACAGGGAGAGAGAGAGGGACAGAGAGAGAGAGGGACAGGGAGAGAGAGAGTGAGGGACAGGGAGAGAGAGTGGGAGGGACACAGAGAGAGAGGGACTTTGAGAGAGAGAGAGGGACAGGGAGAGTGAGGGACAGGGAGAGAGAGAGAGGGACAGGGAGGGAGAGAGGGACAGGGAGAGGGAGAGAGGGGCAGGGAGACAGTGGGACAGGGCGAGAGAGAGGGACTGGGAGAGAGAGAGAGAGAGAGAGGGACACAGAGAGAGAGTGGGACAGGGAAAGAGAGGGACAGGGAGAGACAGAGAGGGACAGGGAGAGAGAGAGGGACAGGGAGAGAGTGAGGGACAGGGAGAGAGAGAGAGGGACAGGGAGAGAGAGAGGGAAAGGGAGAGAGTGAGGGACAGGGAGTGAGAGAGAGAGAGGGATTGGGAGAGAGAGAGAGAGAGAGGGACAAGGAGAGAGAGAGAGAGGGAGAGGGACAGAGAGAGAGAGAGAGAGAGGGATAGCGAGAGAGAGAGTGGGACAGGGAGAGAGAGAGAGGTGGATAGGGAGAGAGTGAGAGGGACAGGGAGAGAGAGAGAGGGGGACAGGGAGAGAGTGAGGGACAGGGAGAGAGAGAGAGGGACAGGGAGAGAGAGAGACGGACAGGGAGAGAGAGGGACAGAGAGAGAGAGAGGGACAGAGAGAGAGAGGGACAGGGAGAGTGAGGGACAGAGAGAGATGGACAGGGAGAGAGAGAGAGGGACAGGGAGAGAGAGAGACAGAGAGAGGGACAGGGAGTGAGAGAGGGACAGGGAGAGAGAGAGAGAGGGACAGGGAGAGAGAGAGGGACAGGGAGAGGGAGAGAGGGGCAGGGAGAGAGAGGGACAGGGAGAGAGAGAGGGACACAGAGAGAGAGTGGGACAGGGAGAGAGAGAGGGACAGGGAGAGACAGAGAGGGACGCGAGAGAGAGAGGGACATGGAGAGAGTGAGGGACTGGGAGAGAGAGAGAGAGAGGGACAGAGAGAGAGAGAGGGACAGGGAGAGAGAGGGACAGGGAGAGAGAGTGGGACAGGGAGAGAGTGATGGACAGCGAGAGAGAGAGAGGGGTACAGGGAGAGAGAGAGAGAGGGACAGGGAGAGAGAGAGAGGGACTTTTAGAGAGAGAGAGGGACAGGGAAAGAGAGAAAGAGGGACAGAGAGAGAGACAGGGGGACAGGGAGAGTGAGAGGGACAGGGAGAGAGTGAGGGACAGGGAGAGAGAGAGAGAGGGACAGGGAGAGAGATTGAGGAACAGGGAGAGAGAGAGAGGGACAGAGAGAGAGAGGGATAGGGAGAGAGAGAGAGAGGGACAGGGAGAGAGTGATGGACTGGGAGAGAGAGAGTGAGGGACAGGGAGGGAGGGAGAGAGGACAGAGAGAGAGAGAGGGGGACAGAGAGAGCGAGAGGGACAGGGAGAGAGTGAGGGACAGGGAGAGAGAGAGGGACAGAGAGAGATTGAGGGACAGGGAGAGAGAGAGAGAGGGACAGGGAGAGAGTTTGAGGAACAGGGAGAGAGAGAAATACAGAGAGAGAGAGGGACATGGAGAGAGAGAGTGAGGGACAAGGAGAGAGTGAGGGACTGGGAGAGAGAGAGAGAGGGGGGGAAAGAGAGAGAGTGGGACAGGGAGAGTGAGGGACAGGGAGAGAGAGAGAGAGGGACAGGGAGAGAGATTGAGGAACAGGGTGAGAGAGAGGGACAGGGAGAGAGAGGGACAGGGAGAGAGAGGGACAGGGAGAGAGAGAGAGGGACAGGGAGAGAGAGGGACAGGGAGAGAGAGAGGGACAGGGAGAGAGAGAGAGAGAGGGACAGAGAGAGAGAGTGGGACAGGGAGAGAGAGGGACAGGGAGAGAGAGAGAGAGGGACAGGGAGAGAGATTGAGGAACAGGGAGAGAGAGAGGGACAGAGAGAGAGAGGGACAGGGAGAGAGAGAGAGAGACAGGGAGAGAGAGAGAGAGATGGACAGAAAGAGAGAGAAAGGGACAGGGAGAGAGAGGGACAGGGAGAGAGAGGGACAGGGAGAGAGAGAGAGGGACAGGGAGAGAGAGAGGGATAGGGAGAGTAAGAGGGAGGGGCAGAGAGAGAGAGAGAGGGACAGAGAGAGAGAGTGGGACAGGGAGAGAGAGAGAGGGACAAGGAGAGAGAGAGAGAGGGACAGGGAGAGAGTGAGGGACAGGGAGAGAGAGAGGGATAGGGAGAGTAAGAGGGAGGGACAGAGAGAGAGAGAGAGGGACAGAGAGAGAGAGTGGGACAGGGAGAGAGAGAGAGGGACAGAGAGAGAGAGAGAGGGACAGAGAGAGAGTGAGGGACACGGGGAGAGAGAGAGGGACAGGGAGAGAGACTGATGGAAAGGGAGAGAGAGAGGGACAGAGAGAGAGAGAGAGGGACAGGGAGAGAGAGTGTGAGGGACAGGGAGAGAGAGAGGGAGGGACAGAGAGAGAGAGTGGGACAGGGAGAGAGAGAGAGGGACAGGGAGAGAGAGAGAGGGACAGGGAGAGAGAGAGAGAGGGGGACAGGGAGAGAGTGATGGACAGGGACAGAGAGAGAGGGACAGGGAGAGAGAGGGACAGGGAGAGAAAGAGGGACAGGGACAGAGAGAGAGAGAGGGACACAGAGAGAGAGTGGGACAGGGAGAGAAAGGGACAGGGAGAGACAGAGAGGAACAGGTAGAGAGAGAGAGGGACAGGGAGAGAGAGAGGGACAGGGAGAGAGAGAGAGAGGGACAGGGAGAGTGAGGGACAGAGAGAGAGAGGGACAGGGACAGAGAAGTGGGACAGGAAGAGTGAGGGGCAGAGAGAGATGAACAGGGAGAGAGAGAGAGGGACAGAGAGAGAGAGAGAGGGACAGGGAGAGAGAGAGGGACAGGGAGAGAGAGAGAGAGAGGGACAGGGAGAGAGAGAGGGACAGGGAGAGAGAGAGAGGGAGAGGGAGAGAGAGGGACAGGGAGAGAGAGGGACAGGGAGCGACAGAGAGTGACAGGGAGATAGAGAGAGGGACAGGGAGAGAGTGAGGGACAGGGAGAGAGAGAGAGAGGGACAGAGAGAGAGAGAAGGACAGGGAGAGAGTGAGGGACAAGGAGAGAGTGAGGGAGGGACAGGGGGAGAGAGAGAGAGGGACAGGGAGAGAGAGAGAGGGACAGGGAGAGAGAGAGAGTGGGACAGAGAGAGAGAGGGACAGTGAGAGAGAGAGGGACAGGGAGAGAGAGAGAGAGGGACAGGGAGAGAGAGGGACAGGGAGAGAGAGAGGCACAGGGAGAGAGAGAGAGGGATAGGGAGAGAAAGAGGGAGGGACAGAGAGAGAGAGAGGTACAGGGAGAGAGAGAGAGGGACAGCGAGAGAGAGAGAGGGACAGGGAGAGAGAGGGACAGGGAGAGAGTGATGCACAGGGAGAGCGAGAGAGGGATACGGAGAGTAAGAGGGAGGGACAGAGAGAGAGAGAGGGACAGGGAGAGAGAGGGACAGAGAGAGAGAGAGGGACAGAGAGAGAGAGGGACAGGGAGAGAGAGAGAGGGACAGGGAGTGAGAGAGGGACAGGGAGAGAGAGAGAGAGAGGGACAGGGAGAGAGAGAGGGACAGGGAGAGAGAGAGGGACAGAGAGAGAGAGGGACAGGGAGAGAGAGAGTGAGGGACAGGGAGAGAGAGTGGGAGGGACACAGAGAGAGAGGGACTTTGAGAGAGAGAGAGGGACAGGGAGAGAGAGAGAGGGACAGGGAGTGAGAGAGGGACAGGGAGAGAGAGAGAGAGGGACCGGGAGAGAGAGAGGGAAAGGGAGAGGGAGAGACGGGCAGGGAGACAGAGGGACAGGGAGAGAGAGAGGGACACAGAGAGAGAGTGGGACAGGGAGAGAGAGAGGGACAGGGAGAGAGAGAGGGACATGGAGAGAGTGAGGGACTGGGAGAGAGAGAGAGAGGGACAGAGAGAGAGAGAGAAGGACAGGGAGAGAGAGGGACAGGGAGAGAGAGTGGGACAGGGAGAGAGTGATGGACAGCGAGAGAGAGAGAGGGGTACAGGGAGAGAGAGAGAGAGGGACAGGGAGAGAGAGAGAGGGACTTTTAGAAAGAGAGAGGGACAGGGAAAGAGAGAAAGAGGGACAGAGAGAGAGACAGGGGGACAGGGAGAGTGAGAGGGACAGGGAGAGAGATTGAGGAACAGGGAGAGAGAGAGAGGGACAGAGAGAGAGAGGGAGAGGGAGAGAGAGAGTGAGGGACGGGGAGAGAGTGAGGGACTGGGAGAGAGAGAGTGAGGGACAGGGAGGGATGGAGAGAGGACAGAGAGAGAGAGAGGGGGACAGAGAGAGCGAGAGGGACAGGGAGAGAGTGAGGGACAGGGAGAGAGAGAGGGACAGAGAGAGATTGAGGGACAGGGAGAGAGAGAGAGAGGGACAGGGAGAGAGTTTGAGGAACAGGGAGAGAGAGAAATACAGAGAGAGAGAGGGACATGGAGAGAGAGAGTGAGGGACAGGGAGAGAGTGAGGGACTGGGAGAGAGATGAGGGGGGGAAAGAGAGAGAGTGGGACAGGGAGAGTGAGGGACAGGGAGAGAGAGAGAGAGGGACAGGGAGAGAGATTGAGGAACAGGGTGAGAGAGAGGGACAGGGAGAGAGAGGGACAGGGAGAGAGTGAGAGGGACAGGGAGAGAGAGAGAGGGACAGGGAGAGAGAGGGACAGGGAGAGAGAGAGGGACAGGGAGAGAGAGAGAGAGAGGGACAGAGAGAGAGAGTGGGACAGGGAGAGAGAGGGACAGGGAGAGAGAGAGAGATAGGGACAGGGAGAGAGATTGAGGAACAGGGAGAGAGAGAGAGGGACAGAGAGAGAGAGGGACAGGGAGAGAGAGAGTGAGGGACAGGGAGAGAGAGTGGGAGGGACACAGAGAGAGAGGGACTTTGAGAGAGAGAGAGGGACAGGGAGAGAGAGGGACAGGGAGAGAGAGAGAGGGACAGGGAGAGAGAGAGGGACAGGGAGAGGGAGAGAGGGGCAGGGAGACAGTGGGACAGGGCGAGAGAGAGGGACTGGGAGAGAGAGAGAGAGAGGGACACAGAGAGAGAGTGGGACAGGGAAAGAGAGGGACAGGGAGAGACAGAGAGGGACAGGGAGAGAGAGAGGGACAGGGAGAGAGTGAGGGACAGGGAGAGAGAGAGAGGGACAGGGAGAGAGAGAGGGAAAGGGAGAGAGTGAGGGACAGGGAGAGAGAGAGAGAGAGGATTGGGAGAGAGAGAGAGAGAGAGGGACAAGGACAGAGAGAGAGAGGGAGAGGGACAGAGAGAGAGAGAGAGAGAGGGATAGCGAGAGAGAGAGTGGAACAGGGAGAGAGAGAGTGGTGGATAGGGAGAGAGTGAGAGGGACAGGGAGAGAGAGAGAGGGGGACAGGGAGAGAGTGAGGGACAGGGAGAGAGAGAGAGGGACAGGGAGAGAGAGAGACGGACAGGGAGAGAGAGGGACAGAGAGAGAGAGAGGGACAGAGAGAGAGAGGGACAGGGAGAGTGAGGGACAGAGAGAGATGGACAGGGAGTGAGAGAGAGGGACAGGGAGAGAGAGACAGAGAGAGGGACAGGGAGTGAGAGAGGGACAGGGAGAGAGAGAGAGAGGGACAGGGAGAGAGAGAGGGACAGGGAGAGGGAGAGAGGGGCAGGGAGAGAGAGGGACAGGGAGAGAGAGAGGGACACAGAGAGAGAGTGGGACAGGGAGAGAGAGAGGGACAGGGAGAGACAGAGAGGGACGCGAGAGAGAGAGGGACATGGAGAGAGTGAGGGACTGGGAGAGAGAGAGAGAGAGAGAGGGACAGAGAGAGAGAGAGGGACAGGGAGAGAGAGGGACAGGGAGAGAGAGTGGGACAGGGAGAGAGTGATGGACAGCGAGAGAGAGAGAGGGGTACAGGGACAGAGAGAGAGGGACAGGGAGAGAGAGAGGGGGACTTTTAGAGAGAGAGAGGGACAGGGAAAGAGAGAAAGAGGGACAGAGAGAGAGACAGGGGGACAGGGAGAGTGAGAGGGACAGGGAGAGAGTGAGGGACAGGGAGAGAGAGAGAGAGGGACAGGGAGAGAGATTGAGGAACAGGGAGAGAGAGAGAGGGACAGAGAGAGAGAGGGATAGGGAGAGAGAGATAGTGAGGGACAGGGAGAGAGTGATGGACTGGGAGAGAGAGAGTGAGGGACAGGGAGGGAGGGAGAGAGGACAGAGAGAGAGAGAGGGGGACAGAGAGAGCGAGAGGGACAGGGAGAGAGTGAGGGACAGGGAGAGAGAGAGGGACAGAGAGAGATTGAGGGACAGGGAGAGAGAGAGAGAGGGACAGGGAGAGAGTTTGAGGAACAGGGAGAGAGAGAAATACAGAGAGAGAGAGGGACATGGAGAGAGAGAGTGAGGGACAGGGAGAGAGTGAGGGACTGGGAGAGAGAGAGAGAGGGGGGTAAAGAGAGAGAGTGGGACAGGGAGAGTGAGGGACAGGGAGAGAGAGAGAGAGGGACAGGGAGAGAGATTGAGGAACAGGGTGAGAGAGAGGGACAGGGAGAGAGAGGGACAGGGAGAGAGAGGGACAGGGAGAGAGAGAGGGACAGGGAGAGAGAGAGAGAGAGGGACAGAGAGAGAGAGTGGGACAGGGAGAGAGAGGGACAGGGGGAGAGAGAGAGAGAGAGGGACAGGGAGAGAGAGAGAGGGACTTTTAGAGAGAGAGAGGGACAGGGAAAGAGAGAAAGAGGGACAGAGAGAGAGACAGGGGGACAGGGAGAGTGAGAGGGACAGGGAGAGAGTGAGGGACAGGGAGAGAGAGAGGGACAGGGAGAGAGATTGAGGAACAGGGAGAGAGAGAGAGGGACAGAGAGAGAGAGGGATAGGGAGAGAGAGAGTGAGGGACAGGGAGAGAGTGATGGACTGGGAGAGAGAGAGTGAGGGACAGGGAGGGAGGGAGAGAGGACAGAGAGAGAGAGAGGGGGACAGGGAGAGAGAGGGACAGGGAGAGAGAGAGGGACAGGGAGAGAGAGAGAGAGAGGGACAGAGAGAGAGAGTGGGACAGGGAGAGAGAGGGACAGGGGGAGAGAGAGAGAGAGAGGGAAGGGAGAGAGAGAGAGGGACTTTTAGAGAGAGAGAGGGACAGGGAAAGAGAGAAAGAGGGACAGAGAGAGAGACAGGGGGACAGGGAGAGTGAGAGGGACAGGGAGAGAGATTGAGGAACAGGGTGAGAGAGAGGGACAGGGAGAGAGAGGGACAGGGAGAGAGAGGGACAGGGAGAGAGAGAGAGGGACAGGGAGAGAGAGGGACAGGGAGAGAGAGAGGGACAGGGAGAGAGAGAGAGAGAGGGACAGAGAGAGAGAGAGTGGGACAGGGAGAGAGAGGGACAGGGGGAGAGAGAGAGAGAGAGGGACAGGGAGAGAGAGAGAGGGACTTTTAGAGAGAGAGAGGGACAGGGAAAGAGAGAAAGAGGGACAGAGAGAGAGACAGGGGGACAGGGAGAGTGAGAGGGACAGGGAGAGAGATTGAGGAACAGGGAGAGAGAGAGGGACAGAGAGAGAGAGGGACAGGGAGAGAGAGAGAGAGACAGGGAGAGAGAGAGAGAGATGGACAGAAAGAGAGAGAAAGGGACAGGGAGAGAGAGGGACAGGGAGAGAGAGGGACAGGGAGAGAGAGAGAGGGACAGGGAGAGAGAGAGGGATAGGGAGAGTAAGAGGGAGGGACAGAGAGAGAGAGAGAGGGACAGAGAGAGAGAGTGGGACAGGGAGAGAGAGAGAGGGACAAGGAGAGAGAGAGAGAGGGACAGGGAGAGAGTGAGGGACAGGGAGAGAGAGAGGGATAGGGAGAGTAAGAGGGAGGGACAGAGAGAGAGAGAGAGGGACAGAGAGAGAGAGTGGGACAGGGAGAGAGAGAGAGGGACAGAGAGAGAGAGAGAGGGACAGAGAGAGAGTGAGGGACACGGGGAGAGAGAGAGGGACAGGGAGAGAGACTGATGGAAAGGGAGAGAGAGAGGGACAGAGAGAGAGAGAGAGGGACAGGGAGAGAGAGTGTGAGGGACAGGGAGAGAGAGAGGGAGGGACAGAGAGAGAGAGAGGGACAGGGAGAGAGAGACAGAGAGTGGGACAGGGAGAGAGCGAGAGGGACAGGGAGAGAGAGAGAGGGACAGGGAGAGAGAGAGAGAGAGGGGGACAGGGAGAGAGTGATGGACAGGGACAGAGAGAGAAGGGCAGGGAGAGAGAGGGACAAGGAGAGAAAGAGGGACAGGGACAGAGAGAGGGAGAGGGACACAGAGAGAGAGTGGGACAGGGAGAGAAAGGGACAGGGAGAGACAGAGAGGAACAGGTAGAGAGAGAGAGGGACAGTGAGAGAGAGAGGGACAGGGAGAGAGAGAGAGAGGGACAGGGAGAGTGAGGGACAGAGAGAGAGAGGGACAGGGACAGAGAAGTGGGACAGGAAGAGTGAGGGGCAGAGAGAGATGGACAGGGAGAGAGAGAGAGGGACAGAGAGAGAGAGAGAGAGGGACAGGGAGAGAGAGAGGGACAGGGAGAGAGAGAGAGAGAGGGACAGGGAGAGAGAGAGGGACAGGGAGAGAGAGAGAGGGAGAGGGAGAGAGAGGGACAGGGAGAGAGAGGGACAGGGAGCGACAGAGAGTGACAGGGAGATAGAGAGAGGGACAGGGAGAGAGTGAGGGACAGGGAGAGAGAGAGAGAGGGACAGAGAGAGAGAGAAGGACAGGGAGAGAGTGAGGGACAAGGAGAGAGTGAGGGAGGGACAGGGGGAGAGAGAGAGAGGGACAGGGAGAGAGAGAGAGGGACAGGGAGAGAGAGAGAGTGGGACAGAGAGAGAGAGGGACAGTGAGAGAGAGAGGGACAGGGAGAGAGAGAGAGAGGGACAGGGAGAGAGAGGGACAGGGAGAGAGAGAGGGACAGGGAGAGTAAGAGGGAGGGACAGAGAGAGAGAGAGGGACAGGGAGAGAGAGGGACAGAGAGAGAGAGAGGGACAGAGAGAGAGAGGGACAGGGAGAGAGAGAGGGAGAGGGAGAGAGAGAGAGGGAGAGAGAGAGAGAGGGACAGGGAGAGAGAGGGACAGGGAGAGAGAGAGGGACAGGGAGAGAGAGAGGGACAGGGAGGGAGAGAGGTACAGGGAGAGAGAGAGAGGGACAGCGAGAGAGAGAGAGAGGGACAGGGAGAGAGAGAGGGACAGGGAGAGAGTGATGCACAGGGAGAGAGAGAGAGAGAGGGATACGGAGAGTAAGAGGGAGGGACAGAGAGAGAGAGAGGGGGACAGGGAGAGAGAGGGACAGAGAGAGAGAGAGGGACAGAGAGAGAGACGGACTGTGAGTGACAGAGAGACAGGGACAGGGAGAGTGAGAGGGACAGGGAGAGAGAGAGGGACAGGGAGAGAGAGGGACAGGGAGAGAGAGAGAGGGACAGGGAGAGAGAGAGAGGGACAGGGAGAGAGAGGGACAGGGAGAGAGAGAGGGACAGGGAGAGAGAGAGAGAGAGGGACAGAGAGAGAGAGTGGGACAGGGAGAGAGAGGGACAGGGGGAGAGAGAGAGAGAGAGAGGGACAGGGAGAGAGAGAGAGGGACTTTTAGAGAGAGAGAGGGACAGGGAAAGAGAGAAAGAGGGACAGAGAGAGAGACAGGGGGACAGGGAGAGTGAGAGGGACAGGGAGAGAGTGAGGGACAGGGAGAGAGAGAGGGACAGGGAGAGAGATTGAGGAACAGGGAGAGAGAGAGAGGGACAGAGAGAGAGAGGGATAGGGAGAGAGAGAGTGAGGGACAGGGAGAGAGTGATGGACTGGGAGAGAGAGAGTGAGGGACAGGGAGG
Organism: Chiloscyllium punctatum; assembly: GCF_047496795.1. NCBI lineage: Eukaryota > Metazoa > Chordata > Chondrichthyes > Orectolobiformes > Hemiscylliidae > Chiloscyllium > Chiloscyllium punctatum. Next base: position 32,008,370 of record NC_092756.1, read on the forward strand.
GAGGGAGAGAGGACAGAGAGAGAGAGAGGGGGACAGGGAGAGAGAGGGACAGGGAGAGAGAGAGGGACAGGGAGAGAGAGAGAGAGAGGGACAGAGAGAGAGAGTGGGACAGGGAGAGAGAGGGACAGGGGGAGAGAGAGAGAGAGAGGGACAGGGAGAGAGAGAGAGGGACTTTTAGAGAGAGAGAGGGACAGGGAAAGAGAGAAAGAGGGACAGAGAGAGAGACAGGGGGACAGGGAGAGTGAGAGGGACAGGGAGAGAGATTGAGGAACAGGGTGAGAGAGAGGGACAGGGAGAGAGAGGGACAGGGAGAGAGAGGGACAGGGAGAGAGAGAGAGGGACAGGGAGAGAGAGAGAGAGAGGGACAGAGAGAGAGAGTGGGACAGGGAGAGAGAGGGACAGGGGGAGAGAGAGAGAGAGAGGGACAGGGAGAGAGAGAGAGGGACTTTTAGAGAGAGAGAGGGACAGGGAAAGAGAGAAAGAGGGACAGAGAGAGAGACAGGGGGACAGGGAGAGTGAGAGGGACAGGGAGAGAGTGAGGAACAGGGAGAGAGAGAGGGACAGAGAGAGAGAGGGACAGGGAGAGAGAGAGAGAGACAGGGAGAGAGAGAGAGAGATGGACAGAAAGAGAGAGAAAGGGACAGGGAGAGAGAGGGACAGGGAGAGAGAGGGACAGGGAGAGAGAGAGAGGGACAGGGAGAGAGAGAGGGATAGGGAGAGTAAGAGGGAGGGACAGAGAGAGAGAGAGAGGGACAGAGAGAGAGAGTGGGACAGGGAGAGAGAGAGAGGGACAAGGAGAGAGAGAGAGAGGGACAGGGAGAGAGTGAGGGACAGGGAGAGAGAGAGGGATAGGGAGAGTAAGAGGGAGGGACAGAGAGAGAGAGAGAGGGACAGAGAGAGAGAGTGGGACAGGGAGAGAGAGAGAGGGACAGAGAGAGAGAGAGAGGGACAGAGAGAGAGTGAGGGACACGGGGAGAGAGAGAGGGACAGGGAGAGAGACTGATGGAAAGGGAGAGAGAGAGGGACAGAGAGAGAGAGAGAGGGACAGGGAGAGAGAGTGTGAGGGACAGGGAGAGAGAGAGGGAGGGACAGAGAGAGAGAGAGGGACAGGGAGAGAGAGACAGAGAGTGGGACAGGGAGAGAGAGAGAGGGACAGGGAGAGAGAGAGAGGGACAGGGAGAGAGAGAGAGAGGGGGACAGGGAGAGAGTGATGGACAGGACAGAGAGAGAAGGGCAGGGAGAGAGAGGGACAGGGAGAGAAAGAGGGACAGGGACAGAGAGAGAGAGAGGGACACAGAGAGAGAGTGGGACAGGGAGAGAAAGGGACAGGGAGAGACAGAGAGGAACAGGTAGAGAGAGAGAGGGACAGTGAGAGAGAGAGGGACAGGGAGAGAGAGAGAGAGGGACAGGGAGAGTGAGGGACAGAGAGAGAGAGGGACAGGGACAGAGAAGTGGGACAGGGAGAGTGAGGGGCAGAGAGAGATGGACAGGGAGAGAGAGAGAGGGACAGAGAGAGAGAGAGAGAGGGACAGGGAGAGAGAGAGAGAGAGGGACAGGGAGAGAGAGAGGGACAGGGAGAGAGAGAGAGGGAGAGGGAGAGAGAGGGACAGGGAGAGAGAGGGACAGGGAGCGACAGAGAGTGACAGGGAGATAGAGAGAGGGACAGGGAGAGAGTGAGGGACGGGAGAGAGAGAGAGAGGGACAGAGACGGAGAGAGAAGGACAGGGAGAGAGTGAGGGACAAGGAGAGAGTGAGGGAGGGACAGGGGGAGAGAGAGAGAGGGACAGGGAGAGAGAGAGAGGGACAGGGAGAGAGAGAGAGTGGGACAGAGAGAGAGAGGGACAGTGAGAGAGCGAGGGACAGGGAGAGAGAGGGACAGGGAGAGAGAGAGGGACAGGGAGAGTAAGAGGGAGGGACAGAGAGAGAGAGAGGGACAGGGAGAGAGAGGGACAGAGAGAGAGAGAGGGACAGAGAGAGAGAGGGACAGGGAGAGAGAGAGGGAGAGGGAGAGAGAGAGAGGGGAGAGAGAGAGAGAGGGACAGGGAGAGAGAGGGACAGGGAGAGAGAGAGGGACAGGGAGAGAGAGAGGGACAGGGAGGGAGAGAGGTACAGGGAGAGAGAGGGGACAGGGAGAGAGAGAGGGACAGGGAGAGTAAGAGGGAGGGACAGAGATAGAGAGAGGGACAGGGAGAGAGAGGGACAGAGAGAGAGAGAGGGACAGAGAGAGAGAGGGACAGGGAGAGAGAGAGGGAGAGGGAGAGAGAGAGAGGGAGAGAGAGAGAAGGACAGGGAGAGAGAGGGACAGGGAGAGAGAGAGGGACAGGGAGAGAGAGAGGGACAGGGAGGGAGAGAGGTACAGGGTGAGAGAGAGAGGGACAGCGAGAGAGAGAGAGAGGGACAGGGAGAGAGAGAGGGACAGGGAGAGAGTGATGCACAGGGAGAGAGAGTGAGAGAGGGATACGGAGAGTAAGAGGGAGGGACAGAGAGAGAGAGAGGGGGACAGGGAGAGAGAGGGACAGAGAGAGAGAGAGGGACAGAGAGAGAGACGGACTGTGAGTGACAGAGAGACAGGGACAGGGAGAGTGAGAGGGACAGGGAGAGAGAGAGGGACAGGGAGAGAGAGGGACAGGGAGAGAGAGAGAGGGACAGGGAGAGTGAGGGACAGAGAGAGAGAGAGAGGGACAGAATGAGAGAGAGGGACAGGGAGAGTGAGGGACAGAGAGAGAGGGACATGGAGAGAGAGAGAGGCACAGGGAGAGAGCGAGACTGAGGGACACGGGGAGAGAGAGAGGGACAGGGAGAGAGACTGATGGAAAGGGAGAGAGAGAGGGACAGAGAGAGAGAGAGAGGGACAGGGAGAGAGAGTGTGAGGGACAGGGAGAGAGAGAGGGACAGGGAGAGAGAGACAGAGAGTGGGACAGGGAGAGAGAGAGAGGGACAGGGAGAGAGAGAGAGGGACAGGGAGAGAGATAGAGAGAGAGGGGGACAGGGAGATAGTGATGGACAGGGACAGAGAGAGAGGGACAGGGAGAGAGATGGACAGGGAGAGAAAGAGGGACAGGGACAGAGAGAGAGAGAGGGACACAGAGAGAGAGTGGGACAGGGAGAGAAAGGGACAGGGAGAGACAGAGAGGAACAGATAGAGAGAGAGAGGGACAGGGAGAGAGAGAGGGACAGGGAGAGAGAGAGAGAGGGACAGGGAGAGTGAGGGACAGAGAGAGAGAGGGACAGGGACAGAGAAGTGGGACAGGGAGAGTGAGGGGCAGAGAGAGACGGACAGGGAGAGAGAGAGAGGGACAGAAAGAGAGAGAGAGGGACAGGGAGAGAGAGAGGGACAGGGAGAGAGAGAGAGAGAGAGAGGGACAGGGAGAGAGAGAGGGACAGGGAGAGAGAGAGAGGGAGAGGGAGAGAGAGAGACAGGGAGAGAGAGGGACAGGGAGCGACAGAGAGTGACAGGGAGATAGAGAGAGGGACAGGGAGAGAGTGAGGGACAGGGAGAGAGAGAGAGAGGGACAGAGAGAGAGAGAAGGACAGGGAGAGAGTGAGGGACAAGGAGAGAGTGAGGGAGGGACAGGGGGAGAGAGAGAGAGGGACAGGGAGAGAGAGAGAGGGACAGGGAGAGAGAGAGAGTGGGACAGAGAGAGAGAGGGACAGTGAGAGAGAGAGGGACAGGGAGAGAGAGAGAGAGGGACAGGGAGAGAGAGGGACAGGGAGAGAGAGAGGGACAGGGAGAGAGAGAGAGGGATAGGGAGAGAAAGAGGGAGGGACAGAGAGAGAGAGAGGTACAGGGAGAGAGAGAGAGGGACAGCGAGATAGAGAGAGGGACAGGGAGATAGAGAGGGACAGGGAGAGAGTGATGCACAGGGAGAGAGAGAGAGGGATACGGAGAGTAAGAGGGAGGGACAGAGAGAGAGAGAGGGACAGGGAGAGAGAGGGACAGAGAGAGAGAGAGGGACAGGGAGAGAGAGAGAGAGAGAGGGAGGGTCAGGGAGAGGGAGAGGGAGGGACAGAGAGAGAAAGAGGGACAGCGAGAGAGAGAGTGGTTCAGGGACAGAGAGTGAGGGACAGGGAGAGAGAGAGAGGGACAGGGAGAGAGAGAGAGGGACAGTGAGAGAGAGAGAGGGACAGGGAGAGAGAGAGGGACAGAGAGAGATTGAGGGACAGGGAGAGAGAGAGAGAGGGACAGGGAGAGAGATTGAGGAACAGGGAGAGAGAGAGGGACATAGAGAGAGAGGGACAGGGAGAGAGAGAGTGAGGGACAGCGAGAGAGTGAGGGACTGTGAGAGAGAGAGTGAGGGACAGGGAGCGAGGGAAAGAGGGACAGAGAGAGAGAGGGGGACAGGGAGAGCGAGAGGGACAGGGAGAGAGAGAGGGACAGGGAGAGAGAGAGAGAGGGACAGGGAGAGAGAGAGAGACAGAGAGAGAGTGAGGGACACGGAGAGAGAGAGGGGGGGACAGTGAGAGAGATTGATGGAAAGGGAGAGAGAGAGGGACAGAGAGAGAGAGAGAGTGACAGCGAGAGAGAGAGTGAGGGACAGGGATAGAGAGAGGGAGGGACAGAGAGAGAGAGAGACGGACTTTGATAGAGAGAGAGAGGGACAGGGAGAGAGAGAGAGAGGGACAGGGAGAGAGAGAGAGGTTCAGGGAGAGAGTGAGAGACCGGGAGAGAGAGAGTGAGGGACAGTGAGCGAGGGAGAGAGGGACAGAGAGAGAGAGGGGGACAGGGAGAGAGAGAGGGACAGGGAGAGAGTGAGGCACAGGGAGAGAGAGAGAGAGAGGAACAGGGAGAGAGAGAGGGAGGGACAGTGAGAGAGAGAGAGAGAGAGGGACAGGGAGAGAGAGAGAGGGACTTTGAGAGAGAGGGACAGGGAGAGAGAGAGAGAGGGATTGGGAGAGAGAGAGAGAGAGAGAGGGACAGGGAGAGAGAGAGAGAGGGAGAGGGACAGAGAGAGAGAGAGAGAAGGATAGCGAGAGAGAGAGTGGGACAGGGAGAGAGAGAGAGGTGGACAGGCAGAGAGTGAGAGGGACAGGGAGAGAGAGAGAGGGGGACAGGGAGAGAGTGAGGGACAGGGAGAGAGAGAGAGGGACAGGGAGAGAGAGAGACGGACAGGGAGAGAGAGGGACAGAGAGAGAGAGAGGGACAGAGAGAGGAGGGACAGGGAGAGTGAGGGACAGAGAGAGATGGACAGGGAGAGAGAGAGAGGGACAGGGAGAAGAGAGAGACAGAGAGAGGGACAGGGAGTGAGAGAGGGACAGGGAGAGAGAGAGAGGGACAGGGAGGGGGAGAGAGGGGCAGGGAGAGAGAGGGACAGGGAGAGAGAGAGGGACAAAGAGAGAGAGTGGGACAGGGAGAGAGAGGGACAGGGAGAGACAGAGAGGGACAGGGAGAGAGAGAGGGACATGGAGAGAGTGAGGGACTGGGAGAGAGAGAGAGAGAGGGACAGAGAGACAGAGAGAGAGGGACAGGGAGAGAGAGGGACAGGGAGAGAGAGTGGGACAGGGAGAGAGTGATGGACAGCGAGAGAGAGAGAGGGGTACAGGGAGAGAGAGAGAGAGAGGGACAGGGAGAGAGAGAGAGGGACTTTTAGAGAGAGAGAGGGACAGGGAAAGAGAGAAAGAGGGACAGAGAGAGAGACAGGGGGACAGGGAGAGTGAGAGGGACAGGGAGAGAGTGAGAGACAGGGAGAGAGAGAGAGAGGGACAGGGAGAGAGATTGAGGAACAGGGAGAGAGAGAGAGGGACAGAGAGAGAGAGGGATAGGGAGAGAGAGAGTGAGGGACAGGGAGAGAGTGAGGGACTGGGAGAGAGAGAGTGAGGGACAGGGAGGGAGGGAGAGAGGACAGAGAGAGAGAGAGGGGGACAGAGAGAGCGAGAGGGACAGGGAGAGAGTGAGGGACAGGGAGAGAGAGAGGGACAGAGAGAGATTGAGGGACAGGGAGAGAGAGAGAGAGGGACAGGGAGACAGTTTGAGGAACAGGGAGAGAGAGAAATACAGAGAGAGAGAGGGACATGGAGAGAGAGAGTGAGGGACAGGGAGAGAGTGAGGGACTGGGAGAGAGAGAGAGAGGGGGGAAAGAGAGAGAGTGGGACAGGGAGAGTGAGGGACAGGGAGAGAGAGAGAGAGGGACAGGGAGAGAGATTGAGGAACAGGGTGAGAGAGAGGGACAGGGAGAGAGAGGGACAGGGAGAGAGAGAGAGGGACAGGGAGAGAGAGAGACGGACAGGGAGAGAGAGGGACAGAGAGAGAGAGAGGGACAGAGAGAGAGAGGGACAGGGAGAGTGAGGGACAGAGAGAGATGGACAGGGAGAGAGAGAGAGGGACAGGGAGAAGAGAGAGACAGAGAGAGGGACAGGGAGTGAGAGAGGGACGGGGGAGAGAGAGAGAGGGACAGGGAGAGAGAGAGGGACAGGGAGGGGGAGAGAGGGGCAGGGAGAGAGTGGGACAGGGAGAGAGAGAGGGACAGGGAGAGAGAGAGAGAGAAGGACAGAGAGAGAGAGTGGGACAGGGAGAGAGAGGGACAGGGAGAGAGAGAGAGAGGGACAGGGAGAGAGATTGAGGAACAGGGAGAGAGAGAGGGACAGCGAGAGAGAGGGACAGGGAGAGAGTGAGTGAGGGACAGGGAGAGAGAGTGGGAGGGACACAGAGAGAGAGGGAGGGACTTTGAGAGAGAGAGAGGGACAGGGAGAGAGTGGGACAGGGAGAGAGAGAGAGAGGGACAGGGAGAGAGAGAGGGACAGGGAGAGGGAGAGAGGGGCAGGGAGACAGAGGGACAGGGAGAGAGAGAGGGACTGGGAGAGAGAGAGAGAGAGGGACACAGAGAGAGAGTGGGACAGGGAGAGAGTGAGGGACAGGGAGAGAGAGAGAGAGGGACAGGGAGAGAGAGAGGGAGGGACAGGGAGAGAGAGAGAGGGACAGGGAGAGAGAGAGAGAGAGGGACAGAAAGAGAGAGAGAGGGACAGGGAGAGAGAGGGACAGGGAGAGAGAGGGACAGGGAGAGAGAGAGAGGGACAGGGAGAGACAGAGAGGGACAGGGAGAGAGTGAGGGACAGGGAGAGAGAGAGAGGGACAGGGAGAGAGAGAGGGAAAGGGAGAGAGTGAGGGACAGGGAGAGAGAGAGAGAGGGACAGGGAGAGAGAGAGGGAGGGACAGGGAGAGAGAGAGAGGGACAGGGAGAGAGAGAGAGAGGGACAGAAAGAGAGAGAGAGGGACAGGGAGAGAGAGGGACAGGGAGAGAGAGGGACAGGGAGAGAGAGGGACAGGGAGAGAGAGAGAGGGACAGGGAGAGAGAGGGACAGGGAGAGAGAGAGGGACAGGGAGAGAGAGACAGAGAGGGGGACAGAGAGAGAGAGAGTGGGACAGGGAGAGAGAGGGACAGGGAGAGAGAGAGAGACGGACAGGGAGAGAGATTGAGGAACAGGGAGAGAGAGAGGGAGAGAGAGAGCGAGGGACAGGGAGAGAGAGAGTGAGGGACAGGGAGATAGAGTGGGAGGGACAGAGAGAGAGAGGGAGGGACATTGAGAGAGAGAGAGGGACAGGGAGAGAGAGAGAGAGGGACAGAGAGAGAGACAGGGGGACAGGGAGAGAGAGAGGGACAGGGAGAGAGTGAGGGACAGGGAGAGAGAGAGGGACAGGGAGAGAGATTGAGGTACCGGGAGAGAGAGAGTGAGGGACAGGGAGACAGTGAGGGACTGGGAGAGAGAGAGTGAGGGACAGGGAGCGAGGGAGAGAGGGACAGAGAGAGAGAGAGGGACAGGGAGAGAGTGAGGGACAGGGAGAGCGAGAGAGGGATAGGGAGAGTAAGAGGGAGGGACAGAGAGAGAGTGAGAGAGGGACAGAGAGAGAGAGTGGGACAGGGAGAGAGAGAGGGACAGGGAGAGAGAGAGAGAGGGACAGGGAGAGAGAGAGGGACAGAGAGAGAGAGTGACAGGGAGAGAGAGAGTTAGGGACAGGGAGCGAGGGAGAGAGGGACAGAGAGAGCGAGAGGGACAGGGAGAGAGTGAGGGACAGGGAGAGAGGGAGGGACAGAGAGAGAGAGGGACAGGGAGAGAGAGAGTGAGGGACAGGGAGAGAGTGAGGGACTTGGAGAGAGAGAGTGAGGGACGGGAGCGAGGGAGAGAGGGACAGAGAGAGAGGTGGGGGGACAGAGAGACCGAGAGGGACAGGGAGAGAGTGAGGGACAGGGAGAGAGAGAGGGATAGGGAGAGTAAGAGGGAGGGACAGAGAGAGAGAGAGAGGGACAGAGAGAGAGAGTGGGACAGGGAGAGAGAGAGAGGGACAAGGAGAAGGAGAGAGGGACAGGGAGAGAGAGAGAGAGGGACAGGGAGAGAGAGAGGGACAGAGAGAGAGTGAGGGACACGGGGAGAGAGAGAGGGACAGGGAGAGAGACTGATGGAAAGGGAGAGAGAGAGGGACAGAGAGAGAGAGAGAGAGGGACACGGAGAGAGAGTGTGAGGGACAGGGAGAGAGAGAGGGAGGGACATAGAGAGAGAGAGGGACAGGGAGAGAGAGACAGAGAGTGGGACAGGGAGAGAGAGAGAGGGACAGGGAGATAGAGAGAGGGACAGGGAGAGAGAGAGAGGGACAGGGAGAGAGTGATGGACAGGGACAGAGAGAGTGGGACAGGGAGAGAGAGGGACAGGGAGAGAAAGAGGGACAGGGACAGAGAGAGAGAGAGGGACACAGAGAGAGAGTGGGACAGGGAGAGAAAGGGACAGGGAGAGACTGAGAGGAACAGGTAGAGAGAGAGAGGGACAGGGAGAGAGAGAGGGACAGGGAGAGAGAGAGAGGGACAGGGAGAGGGAGGGACAGAGAGAGAGAGGGATAGGGACAGAGAAGTGGGACAGGGAGAGTGAGGGGCAGAGAGAGATGGACAGGGAGAGAGAGAGAGGGACAGAGAGAAAGAGAGAGGGACAGGGAGAGAGAGAGGGACAGGGAGAGAGAGAGAGAGGGACAGGGAGAGAGAGAGGGACAGGGAGAGAGAGAGAGGGAGAGGGAGAGAGAGGGACAGGGAGAGAGAGGGACAGGGAGAGACTGAGAGTGACAGGGAGATAGAGAGAGGGACAGGGAGAGAGTGAGGGACAGGGAGAGAGAGAGAGGGACAGAGAGAGAGAGAAGGACAGGGAGAGAGTGAGGGACAAGGAGAGAGTGAGGGAGGGACAGGGGGAGAGAGAGAGAGGGACAGGGAGAGAGAGAGAGGGACAGGGAGAGAGAGAGAGTGGGACAGAGAGAGAGAGGGACAGTGAGAGAGAGAGGGACGGGGAGAGAGAGAGAGAGAGGGACAGGGAGAGAGAGGGACAGGGAGAGAGAGAGGGACAGGGAGAGAGAGAGAGGGATAGGGAGAGAAAGAGGGAGGGACAGAGAGAGAGAGAGGTACAGGGAGAGAGAGAGAGGGACAGCGAGAGAGAGAGAGGGACAGGGAGAGAGAGAGGGACAGGGAGAGAGTGACGCACAGGGAGAGAGAGAGAGGGATACGGAGAGTAAGAGGGAGGGACAGAGAGAGAGAGAGGGACAGGGAGAGAGAGGGACAGGGAGAGAGAGGGACAGGGAGAGAGAGAGGGACAGGGAGAGAGAGAGAGAGGGCAGGGAGAGTAAGAGGGAGGGACAGAGAGAGAGAGAGGTACAGGGAGAGAGAGAGAGGGACAGCGAGAGAGAGGGACAGAGAGAGAGAGTGGGACAGAGAGAGAGACGGACTGTGAGTGACAGAGAGACAGGGACAGGGAGAGTGAGAGGGACAGGGAGAGAGAGAGGGACAGGGAGAGAGAGAGGGACAGGGAGAGAGAGAGGGACAGGGAGAGTGAGGGACAGAGAGAGAGAGAGGGACAGAGTGAGAGAGAGGGACAGGGAGAGTGAGGGACAGAGAGAGAGGGACATGGAGAGAGAGAGAGAGGCACAGGGAGAGAGCGAGAGAGAGGGACAGGGAGAGACAGAGGGACAGGGAGAGACAGAGAGTGACAGGGAGAGAGAGAGGGACAGGGAGAGAGAGGGACAGGGAGAGAGTGAGGGACAGGGAGAGAGAGAGAGAGAGGGACAGGGAGAGAGAGAGGGACAGAGAGAGAGAGAGGGAGGGACAGCGAGAGAGAGAGAGAGGGACATGGAGAGAGAGAGGGACAGGGAGAGAGAGAGGGACAGAGAGAGGGAGGGACAGGGAGAGTGAGTGACAGAGAGAGATGGACAGGGAGAGAGAGGGAGGGACAGGGAGAGAGAGTGAGAGAGGGACAGGGAGAGAGAGAGGGACAGGGAGAGAGTGAGGCACATGGAGAGAGAGAGAGAGAGGGACAGGGAGAGACAGAGAGGGACAGGGAGAGGGAGAGAGGGACAGGGAGAGAGAGAGGGACAGGGAGAGAGAGAGTGACAGGGAGAGAGAGGGGGACAGAGAGAGAGAGAGGGAGGGACAGCGAGAGAGAGAGGGACATGGAGAGAGAGAGGTACAGGGAGAGAGAGAGGGACAGAGAGAGAGAGAGGGACAGGGAGAGTGAGTGACAGAGAGAGATGGACAGGGAGAGAGAGGGAGGGACAGGGAGAGAGAGTGAGAGAGGGACAGGGAGACAGAGAGTGACAGGGAGAGAGTGAGGCGCATGGAGAGAGAGAGAGAGAGAGGGACAGGGAGAGACAGAGAGGGACAGGGAGAGGGAGAGAGTGACAGGGAGAGAGAGAGGGACAGGGAGAGAGAGGGAGGGACAGGGAGAGAGAGAGAGAGGGACAGGGAGAGAGTGAGGGACAGGGAGAGAGAGAGTGACAGGGAGAGAGAGGGGGACAGAGAGAGAGAGAGGGAGGGACAGCGAGAGAGAGAGGGACATGGAGAGAGAGAGGTACAGGGAGAGAGAGAGGGACAGAGAGAGAGAGAGGGACAGTGAGAGTGAGTGACAGAGAGAGAGGGACAGGGAGAGAGAGGGAGGGACAGGGAGAGAGAGAGAGAGGGACAGGGAGAGAGAGAGGGACAGGGAGAGAGAGAGTGACCGGGAGAGAGAGGGGGACAGAGAGAGAGAGAGGGAGGGACAGCGAGTTAGAGAGGGACATGGAGAGAGAGAGGTACAGGGAGAGAGAGAGGGACAGAGAGAGAGAGAGGGACAGGGAGAGTGAGTGACAGAGAGAGATGGACAGGGAGAGAGAGGGAGGGACAGGGAGAGAGAGTGAGAGAGGGACAGGGAGACAGAGAGTGACAGGGAGAGAGTGAGGCGCATGGAGAGAGAGAGAGAGAGGGACAGGGAGAGACAGAGAGGGACAAGGAGAGGGAGAGAGTGACAGGGAGAGAGAGAGGGACAGGGAGAGAGAGGGAGGGACAGGGAGAGAGAGAGAGAGGGACAGGGAGAGAGTGAGGGACAGGGAGAGAGAGAGAGGGACAGGGAGAGAGAGAGGGACAGGGAGAGAGTGAGGGACAGGGAGAGTGTGAGGGAGGGACAGGGGAGAGAGAGAGAGGGACAGGGAGAGAGAGAGAGAGGGACAGAAAGAGAGAGAGAGGGACAGGGAGAGAGTGAGGGACAGGGAGAGAGAGAGGAACAGAGAGAGAGAGAGGGACAAGGAGAAAGAGAGAGGGACAGCGAGAGAGAGAGAGGGACAGGGAGAGAGAGAGGGACAGGGAGAGAGTGAGGCACATGGAGAGAGAGAGAGAGCGAGGGACAGGGAGAGACGGAGAGGGACAGGGAGAGGGAGAGAGGGACAGGGAGAGAGAGAGGGACAGGGAGAGAGAGGGAGGGACAGGGAGAGAGAGACAGAGGGACAGGGAGAGAGAGACGGACAGGGAGAGAGTGAGGGACAGGGAGAGAGAGAGAGAGGGACAGGGAGAGAGAGAGGGAGGTGCATGGAGAGAGAGAGAGAGAGGTACAGGGAGAGAGAGAGGGACAGGGAGAGAGAGGGAGGGACAGGGGGAGAGAGAGAGAGAGGGACAGGGAGAGAGAGACGGACAGGGAGAGAGTGAGGGACAGGGAGAGAGAGAGAGAGGGACAGAAAGAGAGAGAGAGGGACAGGGAGAGAGAGGGACAGGGAGAGAGAGAGGGACAGGGAGAAAGAGAGTGAGGGACAGGGAGAGAGAGAGGGAGGGACAGAGAGAGAGAGAGAGGGAGAGAGAGAGGGACCGGGAGAGGGTGAGGGAGGGACAGAGAGAGAGAGAGAGAGGGACAGCGAGAGAGAGAGTGGGACAGGGAGAGAGAGAGAGGGACAGGGAGAGAGAGAGGGACAGAGAGAGAGAGAGGGACAGGGAGAAAGAGAGTGAGGGACCGGGAGAGAGAGAGGGAGGGACAGAGAGAGAGAGAGGGAGAGAGAGAGAGACCGGGAGTGGGCGAGGGAGGGACAGAGAGAGAGAGAGAGAGAGAGGGACAGCGAGAGAGAGAGTGGGTCAGGGACAGAGAGAGAGGGACAGGGAGAGAGAGAGAGATAAAGGGAGAGAGAGAGAAGGAGGGACAGGGAGAGAGAGGGACAGAGAGAGAGTGAGGGGCAAGGTGAGAGAGAGAGAGAGGGACAGGGAGAGAGAGAGAGGAACTTTGAGAGAGAGAGAGGGACAGGGAGAGAGAGAGAGTGACATGGAGGGAGAGAGAGTGGGACAGGGAGAGAGAGAGAGAGGGACAGGGAGAGAGAGAGAGAGAGGGAGAGGGACAGAGAGAGAGAGAGAGGGAGGGACAGCGAGAGAGAGAGTGGGACAGGAAGAGAGAGAGAGGGGGACAGGAAGAGAGAGAGAGGGACAGGGAGAGAGAGAGAGGGACAGGGAGAGAGTGATGCACAGGGAGAGAGAGAGAGAGGGACAGGGAGAGAGGGACAGGGAGAGAGTGAGGGACAGGGAGAGAGAGAGAGAGAGGGACAGGAAGAGAGATAGGGACAAGGAGAGAGTGAGGGACAGGGAGAGTGTGAGGGAGGGACCGGGGGAGAGAGAGAGAGGGACAACGAGAGAGAGAGAGAGAGGGACAGAGAGAGAGAGAGAGGGACAGGGAGAGAGAGAGTGACAGGGAGAGAGAGAGAGAGGGACAGGGAGAGAGAGGGACAGCGAGAGAGAGAGAGGGACAGGGAGAGAGAGAGGGACAGGGAGCGAGTGAGGCACAGGGAGAGAGACAGAGAGGGATAGGGAGAGTAAGAGGGAGGGACAGAGAGAGAGAGAGAGGTACAGGGAGAGAGAGAGCGGGACAGCGAGAGAGAGAGAGGGACAGGGAGAGAGAGAGGGACAGTGTGCGAGATAGGTAGCTATCCAGCCCCATCTACGGCACTTTTCATTTCCCTTCCCAGGAACAAAGACACGGAGGAGTCAGTCCAAAACTTTTCATTCAACTTTGCAAAGTCGGGTGCTGTTCCCAAAAGTACACACACACAAGCATAGTAATCTCCACACATTATATACATGTATATGTGGGCTGGGTTTACTACTGCTGCCTTGACCAACGAGTGCTCGGATTCCGCACTGTTTTCCTTTTTTGGGTTCTGGTGCCTGCGATTCTTTTATCATTCACTTGGCCAATCAGTGTTTGAGCTTCCCATTCTTCCCTAAAATGGATGATGTTGTACAACTGTGGTTAAGGGCGGCCTCTCAACTATCGAGGAAAGCTGTTACAACTGTTTCATTCATATAAACGTGGGGGAGGTCCGGCAACAGTTTCGAGTGTCTGCTTGTGTTTACTATGAGGTAGAAAAGACTAAAAGGCAGCTAACCGTTTAAAAATTACACTATCCCCTACAAATCCCCCGTGTCTTTTCTTACGGCCTGTAATTTTTCAACCGTAAGTTTCTTCTCCAGGGCATTTAATAACTCCCGAGCTTGTTCATCAAACTGCCCTTCTCTAATACTACCCCCGCCCAAGAGGGATTCACGTTGTTCCATCTCGAGATTTATTCGTTCAACCTGCCCATAGGGAACATCTTTCTTAGTAAGGGCGGTTTCGATCAGTCGTTGAGTTAATCCCCGGACACAGGGAATAACGCAACACCCAAGGGCAGTGAGTACCCCTGCCACCACTATACATGAGACAAGAAAGGGAACGACCACCCCCGTCCATTTACCGAACCAAGCTTCCAACCAGTCCGTGAGGCCAGAGTCGATGCCCGAGTTTTCGGCCAGTTCGTCCGCCAATGTGGTGAGTCCATCCAGGGCGCGGGTGATGGACCCATCAGGGGCTGTGTTGTTGGGGATGAAAGTGCAGCACTGAGTGCCTATCATGACACAAACACCCCCCTTCTCTGCCAACATCATGTCTAAGGCCAACCTATTTTCCCACGCCATCCTACTAGTGGCGTCCAGTTGTTCTGCTATTCCTTTCACTGCATCCCGGGTATAATTAATGAACCTCTGCTGATTGTAGTAAATATAATTAATCCAATCCACATTCTTATTGATGGTCACCCACCAGAACAGTGACGACTCAAAACCCGCCGCTATCTGGTTCCTCGCCTTGTATTCGTCAGGAACACCCCTGGGGACCCCATATGGCATCTAAATATATGTTATCATCGAAAGAGGTCTCCAAAGCTCGCTCAGTTCTTCCACTAGAACGGGGTCGCTCTTGTTTTTCGAATACCAGGGTGAATGGGATGGCCAATTGAACGATCGCACAAGTGCCCGTCCATTTTTGGGGCAGAGTCGGTCTCAGAACCCTCCCACCACAGTACCACCAGAGGTCTGCCCTAGGCACATGAATGTGGGAGTAATTCCCGCCCCCGGTAGTTTCATTGACCAGCCGGATTGATCCGCTGCACTTGTCAAATGTCCCCACATCGTCGTCCCACTGTAGTCCCGTCCGAGAGACGCAGGCCTGGTGCGTACCCGTTACCCCTGAGAATGATGGCGGGCGGGGCGCCCCCTCAGACCTGACGGGGGGAAACTTCAAACTCAAGGGTCGACAAGTGGGGTCATTCCAGGCCTCTCGGTCCTGGTACAGCCTTATCATGCAGTCCATGGCTCGTGGGTGTTTCTCCCATCCCAGCGGGAATGGGACCACCTGAGGGTTTGGGCGGGCACTCGTGCATGCGTAGCAATCACTCTTTTTTATGCTCCTCACAGTATATTTGACCCATTCCATCCAGGCATTCGCCTCCCCGTATCCCGTTTCTATTTCAAAGGTCTTTTCCAAATCCGTTGTCTCAATTATTCTAACCTTTTCCTGCTTATCAGTGGTGGATGAGCCCCCAGACTCAGCTTCAATGACCGTGATATATGTGCAGCACAGCTGCTTTCCCCCCCATCCTGCCTGGCCCCCAACTCTAATACCCAGTATTGTTCTATTAAGTCTCGCCTCGTTCTTTTCCAAGTTCTTTATGGTCAGATAGAGCGGATTGCACTGATTCTGCCCACAATCCCGTCCAGGGGTGATGGGATCACGGACAACTGACACCATAGCCTGGACCCCGGGGGCTGGAGGCCTACTTAGGCCTTCCCTACCATGCAATTGTAATACTAACGTCTGACCCTGGAATCCCCTTTCTCTCTCTAGATTCTGCTTAGTTTGATTCAGTTGACTTTTAGTCCTACAGGGCACCAACTCACATAGGTCTAAGCTAAGTGTCTGTGTTGATTGGTTGGCAAGCACGGAGATGGTGAACCACTGACGGTCCTCTGCTTGTTTTAACCAGAGGCCAAATTGGGTAACACGCACACAAAGACCCAGCCCAAGGATAATGGCATAGCAAGTTAACAATACGATTGACCGCATTTTGTCGTGACACCCGTAGCCCGAGGGCACAGTTCCTTCAGACTCGCCAAAGTCCGATTAGTTCGTTCTCAGGGTCTCTGTTCCTTAGATGCCTTTGTCAGAGAGGTTCGTTCGTCCTCCGTCGGTTGTGGCACTGGTCCCTTGACTCGAGTGTAATGTGTCCAGCCCTTTTCGGCCGTACGGACAGCCGTTTCGGTCGTCAAAACTACCAGGAAGGGACCATCCCAAGTTGGTTCGAGGGTACGTTGCTTCCAGCTTTTAATCAGGACCCACTGACCCGGCTTGACGGTGTGCACCGCAAACTCGAGGGGCGGCGTCTGTGCCAAAAGTCCCTGTTGGCGTAAACGAGATAGAGCAGACCCCAGAGCCACCACATATTTTTGCACAAACATATCCCGAGACTCAAATACAGGAGGTTCCCCCTTCGGCCCATGGAACGGGAGGCCAAATAACATTTCGAAAGGGGAGACGCCCAAATCCCGCCTTGGCTGGGTGCGAATTTGCAACAGGGCAAGGGGTAGGCATTTGGTCCAAGGCAGGCCGATTTCACTAGTGAGCTTGGTTAGCTGCTTTTTGATGGTCTGGTTCATTCTTTCGACCTTGCCCGAGGAGGAGGGATGCCAGGGGGTGTGCAAATCCCAGTCAATCCCCATTGCTTGCACTACATTCTGGAGGACGGTCGAGGTGAAGTGGCTCCCCTGGTCAGAGTCAATAGCGCGGGGTAGCCCAAATCGTGGGATGATTTGCTCGAGTAGAATCTTGCTAACCTGAGTTGCCGTTGCCGTGGTAGTGGGGAAAGCTTCCACCCATCCTGTCAGGTGATCTACCACTACTAATAGATACTTCAGTCGACCTATGGGGGGGAGCTCAGTGTAATCTACCTGGATATACTCAAACGGCCTATAGGCCGGACTCCTACCCCCTTGTCTTGCATGCTGCCGCAGCCCCCTTTTGTTAATCTTTCGACACGTTATGCAATCTCCTGTGACCTGCTTGGCTACCGTGTACAGACCAGGGTGAGCATATCGGCGCAGGAAGGCATCACACAGTGCCTGGGCGCCCCAGTGACCCCCTTGGTGTAAACGGGCAATAATGTCCCGCGTCAACGGTCGATTTAGTAACTGGCGGCCATCGGGTAAGGTCCACTTGCCTTCCCTATCCTTTGTACCCCCCAGAGACGCGAGAAGAGTTTCTTCTTTGTCAGTAAACGTGGGCACTTCGGTAATTTCGGATATCTGTGGAATCCTTACCAGGCAGTTTATTACTTCCTTCCCCATCCCAGCCAATTTTGCCTGTTCATCTGCCAATTGATTCCCCAGGGTCTCTATTTTATCGTCTTTCTGGTGTCCTTTCACATGTACTACAGCAATCTCTTGTGGCAGCAACAAATCCTCCAAGATCATGGCTACTAGTTCCTCGTGGACCAACTCCTTTCCTCTACTATTTATCATTCCCCTTTCTTTCCAGATCTTCCCAAAGGTGTGTACTACCCCAAAGGCATACTTAGAGTCAGTGTAGATTGTCCCGGCTATTCCCTTTAAATTCCTCAGAGCTCGGTGCAAGGCGTACAATTCGCACGTTTGTGCGGACCAGGCATTCGGTAGCCGTCCACTTTCCACTAATTCCCAACCAGTCTCACTAATGACTGCATAACCGTTGTGTCTCTTCCCATCTATCACTCGAGAGGACCCATCAATGTACCACCGCCTTCCTGCATGTAAGGGGGTATCCCTCAGATCTTCCCTCACTTTACTCTGGTACTCTATTATGTCTGAACAGCAGTGTTCCAGTTCCTCCTCGCCCTCCCCTTTCCAAAGGAAGTCCGCCGGGTTCTGGCAGCCCCCGACTTCTATTCGGAGGTCTTCTCGGTCTAACAATATGGCTTCATATTTCAGAATTCTCGAGTCAGTCAGCCACCTCCCGGCCTTCTGATTCAGGATAGTTCTAACCTGGTGGGGAGTAGTGACTGTCAAGGGGGCCCCGAAAGTCAACTTCCTGCTTTCCTCTACCAGCTTTGCCGTGGCTGCCACCGCTTGGACACACTCCGGCCACCCTCGGGAGACTGGATCCAGAATTTTTGACAGGAAAGCCACGGGCTTCCTTTTACCCCCCCCAGTCCTGGGTCAATACTCCAAGAGCGGTTCCCTTTCTGGAGTTCACAAAGAGGCGAAATGTCTTACTAAAATCCGGCAAGCTTAAAACAGGTGCGGCCATCAATTTTCCTTTTAGGATTTCAATTAACTTTTTCTCCTCTTCCTCCCATTTTATTCTGTTGGGTGCCTCCTCAATGAGTTTTAGGTACAAGTCTTTAGTAAGGGGGGCATAGTCGTCTATCCATAACCGACAATAGCCTAAGAGTCCCAAGAACTTCCGCAACTCCCTCTTGGTCGTTGGGAGGCCTAGTTCGATTATTGCCCGCACTCTTTCCGGACTTATTCGTTTCTGTCCCTGGCTTATCAAGTGTCCCAGGTACTTAACCTCTTTCTCAACATATTGGAGCTTCTTCTGACTCACTCTTAACCCCTTCTCAGCTAGGTAATTTAACAGGGCATTAGTCCCAAGTAGGACGTCCTCCTCCGCCGGTCCGGATAAAAGGAGATCGTCCACATATTGTATAAGCTTAAGGGACGGGGACAAGGTTAGTCCCTCCAATAATTGTTCCAGAATCTGCCCGAACAGAGTCGGGGACTCAGTGAATCCTTGGGGGAGTACGGTCCACCTGTACTGTTGTTTTCTGCCAGTATCAGGATCCTCCCATTCAAAAGCAAAAAGATCCCTACTGTCCTTGTCCAGGGAACACGCCCAGAAGGCATCCTTTAAGTCTATAACACTAAACCAGCCGTGGTCCGGGGGAATTCGCCCCAGAATAGTGTATGGGTTCGGTACCACAGGGTGCCGTACTTGGACAATTTTATTTACCTCCCTTAGGTCTTGGACCATTCGGTAGCTCCCATCCGACTTCCGGACCGGCAGGATTGGGGAATTGTATCGTGACATACAGGGCTCTACCAATCCATCTTTTATTAGGTCTTCCATAACTGTCTTCAGGCCCTGCCTCCCTTCCCAAGAGATGGGGTATTGGCGCACTCTGACGTCGGGGCTCTGGGGCTTTAATTTTACCTCCACAGGTCGAATTGCGAGTCCCCCCCGGTTCCCTTTGGCGACCGAAACCCTAGGGTCTATCTCTGTCAATCGGGACTCACTAAGGTATGACATGGTAACGGCTAATTCTTCCTCTTCTCCCACTTCTATTCGCAATCCGAAACGGACTATCAAATCCCGTCCCAACAACCCATAGGGAAGATGGGGGAGGTGAAGGAGTTCCACCTGGAGTTCCTCCTCCTCCAGCCGCAAGGGTTGTGGTTCGAATATTTTCGCATTAAAAACCCCACCCTTAACTCCAGAAATGTTTAATGTTTTAGCTTGGAAGCCAACCCCCCTCGGATGGAGGGGAATTGAGGACCTGCCAGCGCCTGTGTCAACTAAGAAGGTAACATCTTGTCTAAATGGGCCCACCCGTAAATTTACCAGGGGTTCTTGGTAGGCCCGTGTTCCGATCCTCCCCTGACTTCCCTAATCCATTTGTTCACACTCCATTTCATACATCCCTTCTCTTTCCCTTTTAAACTCGGGACAATCCCTTTTGAAGTGTCCCAGTTTCCCGCAATGGTAACATCCAGCCTTCTGAGGGCGCTCAATTCCATAAGATCCTCCTCTCTCACTTCTGCCCCGTCTCGCTTCTCTCCCTCTCCAACTTTTCTTCGACGTTCCTCTTTCCACCCCAGAATCTCCCTCCCCCATTCCGGTGGACTTACAAGCTTCCCGTACGGCTGCCACCATCATTTTTGTCTTATGTTTCTCCCTTATTACATCCCTCTGAACGTACACTTTCTGTGCTTCCCGTAATAATTCTGCAACATCCTTTTCAGCCCAATCCTCCACTTTCTGTAATTTCTTCTGAATGTCAGGCCATGACTTAGTCACAAAGTGCACCTTAAGCATGCTCTTGCCTATTTCCCCATCGGGGTCTAAACCTGAATACTTTCGCATGGACTCCCGCAAACGGTCTAAAAACTCACTCGGGGATTCATCCTTTTTCTGTCCAACTTCAAATGCTTTTGCTAAATTCCGCTGTTTGGGCACGCAGGTTTGGATCCCCCTGATGATAAGGCTTCTGAGGTCTGTCATATTGGCCCTTCCCCCCGCGTCGTTATGATCCCACCGGAGGTCCTCTAAGGGGTACTTCTGCTCTCCACGCTGAGGGCCGTCCTGATGCTCCCTATCCCAAATGGCCATTGCACTATTCCGGATCATAACAATTTCATCGTAATTAAATAGTATTCTCATCATGGCCTGCAGTTCAGCCCATGTGTATATACTGGGCCCCAGAAATTGGTCCAGTTGTATTCCCACACTGACGGGGTCGTCCAGTAGACGGGGTAGTTCATTACGGAGATGCCGGATATCCCCAGAATTTAAAGGTTGTACTACAAACCCGGTCCGTTCGTTCCCAAACGGCACCTCTCGTAAGGGGTTCAGCTGTTCAATATTATCACTCCTCCCAGCTCTCAATCCCTCTTCTCGACCTCTCCGCATCTCGAGTCGGACTGATTTCCTAGTGCCTGGGGTGAGTTCTGTGCCCCCTCCTGTACACCCCCCAGCAGTCCCTTCCTCACTGGTCGTAGCCTGCTGGGACTCGGAATTATCCATCGCAGGAGGGAGGTCCGCGCTGGACGCCTGGTCGTGCGCGGGTGGTATATATGGGGGCGGGGAAGACGGTGGCAAACCGTCGGTGAGGATGTCCCAAGACTTCTGGGGCTTCCTCGGGTCTGTTTGGGGAGTCAGAGGATAGAGACGCGTGGGGCTCTCGCCGTCTCCCGCCAACCAGGCGGCGGCATATTTGCTCTCCTCTGGGTCAAACGGTTGTTTTCTGTTAACATATACATTTAGGATTTGACACACCCAGTCTTCATCAGACCCATACTCGGGCCAAACTACCGAGGGGGCGCGGATAGGTTCTTTGGTCCATATAAAACAACAATATTTTATCATGGTCTCTTTCTTTAAGTCCTTCGTTCTACTACTGTCCGTCCATAGACTTAACTTCCGACCTAATGGACTATCGGGGGGTATTTCTTTCCCATTTGCAGTCTTCCCTGACTTTTCCTTAGTAAATCTAGAAGTCTGATTTCCCATGGTTTATCTTCGGTCCTGGTCTTAAACGCCCAAAGCGTTTTCACAGATGACCGTCAAAACCACAATTTCCCGTGGTTTATCTTCAGTCCTGGTCTTAAACGCCCAAAGCGTTTTCACAGATGACCGTCAAAACCACAATTTCCCGTGGTTTATCTTCAGTCCTGGTCTTAAACGCCCAAAGCGTTTTCACAGATGACCGTCAAAACCACAATTTCCCGTGGTTTATCTTCAGTCCTGGTCTTAAACGCCCAAAGCGTTTTCACAGATGACCGTCAAAACCACGCGGCCAACAAGGAAGAACAAAAGAATCTCTTACCTTGATCCGTGCACGGAGTTGTCTGGCCTTTTTAAATGTGTGTACCCCCGTGTATAGTCACTAACCGGTCGTCCCAGCACTCGTCCGTGTGTTCCTTTTCCAGGATTCAAAATTATTTTTAAATGAGCCGGGTCACATCGTCCCTTGGCCGACGGCCAACGGACCAAGCCGATCAGTGAGAAGTATAAATATATACTAGACGCGTCTTTGTTGTAATCAGGCTTGATCCGTGAGCCGAAGAGACTGCCCCCCCCGGCAATAATTATTTCATCCCGGAGGAGCCCCCAATTGTGCGAGATAGGTAGCTATCCAGCCCCATCTACGGCACTTTTCATTTCCCTTCCCAGGAACAAAGACACGGAGGAGTCAGTCCAAAACTTTTCATTCAACTTTGCAAAGTCGGGTGCTGTTCCCAAAGGTACACACACACAAGCATAGTAATCTCCACACATTATATACATGTATATGTGGGCTGGGTTTACTACTGCTGCCTTGACCAACGAGTGCTCGGATTCCGCACTGTTTTCCTTTTTTGGGTTCTGGTGCCTGCGATTCTTTTATCATTCACTTGGCCAATCAGTGTTTGAGCTTCCCATTCTTCCCTTATATGGATGATGTTGTACAACTGTGGTTAAGGGCGGCCTCTCAACTATCGAGGAAAGCTGTTACAACTGTTTCATTCATATAAACGTGGGGGAGGTCCGGCAACAGTTTCGAGTGTCTGCTTGTGTTTACTATGAGGTAGAAAAGACTAAAAGGCAGCTAACCGTTTAAAAATTACACTACCCCCTACAACAGGGAGAGGGTGAGGCACAGGGAGAGAGAGAGAGGGGGATAGGGAGAGGAAGAGGGAGGGACAGAGAGAGAGGGACAGAGAGAGAGACGG
The DNA here is from genome assembly GCF_047496795.1 of Chiloscyllium punctatum. Classification (NCBI taxonomy): domain Eukaryota; kingdom Metazoa; phylum Chordata; class Chondrichthyes; order Orectolobiformes; family Hemiscylliidae; genus Chiloscyllium; species Chiloscyllium punctatum. Next base: position 32,030,392 of record NC_092756.1, read on the forward strand.
AAAGTGAGTGACAGAGAGACAGGGACAGGGAGAGAGAGAGGGACAGAGAGAGATTGAGGGACAGGGAGAGAGAGAGAGAGGGACAGGGACAGAGATTGAGGAACAGGGAGAGAGAGAGGGACAGGGAGAGAGAGAGAGAGAGGGCAGAGAGAGAGAGAGGGACAGGGAGAGAGATGGACAGGAAGAGAGAGAGGGACAGGGAGAGAGAGAGAGAGAGAGAGAGAGAGACAGAGAGAGAGAGGGACAGGGAGAGAGTGAGGGACAGGGAGAGAGAGAGGGACAGAGAGAGAGTGGGAGGGACAGGGAGAGAGAGAGAGAGAGGGACAGGGAGAGAGAGAGTGGGTCAGGGACAGAGAGAGAGAGAGGGAGAGAGAGAGGGACCGGGAGAGGGAGAGGGAGGGACAGAGAGAGAGAGAGTGGGACAGCGAGAGAGAGAGTGGGTCAGGGACAGAGAGAGAGGGACAGGGAGAGAGAGAGAGGGAAAGGGAGAGAGAGAGAAGGAGGGACAGGGAGAGAGAGGAACAGAGAGAGTGATGGGCAAGGTGAGAGAGAGACAGGGACAGGGAGAGAGAGAGAGGAACTTTGAGAGAGAGAGTGGGACAGGGAGAGAGAGAGAGCGACAGGGAGAGAGAGAGAGTGGGACAGGGAGAGAGAGAGAGAGAGGGACAGGGAGAGAGAGAGAGAGGGAGAGGGAGAGAGAGAGAGAGGGACAGCGAGAGAGATAGTGGGACAGGAAGAGAGAGAGAGGGGGACAGGTAGAGAGAGAGAGGGACAGGGAGAGAGAGAGAGAGAGGGACAGGCAGAGAGAGAGGGACAGGGAGAGAGAGAGAGGGACAGGGAGAAAGAGGATCAGGGAGAGAGAGGGACAGGGGGAGAGAGAGGGACAGGGAGGGAGTGAGGGACAGGGAGCGAGAGAGAGAGGGACAGAAAGAGAGAGAGAAGGACAGGGAGAGAGAGAGGGACAGGGAGAGAGAGAGACGGACAGGGAGAGAGAGGGACAGAGAGAGAGAGAGGGACAGAGAGAGAGGGAGAGGGAGAGTGAGGGACAGAGAGAGATGGACAGGGAGATAGAGAGAGGGACAGGGAGAGAGAGTGAGAGAGGGACAGGGAGAGAGAGAGGGACAGTGTGAGAGTGAGAGAGAGGGACAGGGAGAGAGAGAGAG